>NC_088682.1:0-19433 GCF_000002945.2 Schizosaccharomyces pombe | reverse complement strand
ACATATATAAAAATATTTATACTTTGGAATTTTATAAAATCTAATTTAGTACTTATCTTACTATTATTTAACTTGATTATTCTCTATTTGAGTTCATCATTTAATAAACACTTTAGGGGGGAGGTTATGAATTTTCTTCTAACCAAGCTAAGAAATCTTCAAGAGATACACCTTGAACAACAATAGGCATAGATGAATGAAGTACACCACAAAGTTCACTACATTGTCCGTAGAATAAACCTTCTCTATCAATAGATAAAGAAACTTGATTTAATCTACCAGGGATACAATCACATTTTATACCTAAAGAAGGAACAGCCCAACTATGGATAACATCACCACTTGTTAAGATTAATCTTATTCGTGTATCTATAGGTAGAACTAATCGATTATCTACTTCTAATTGTCTTAGACTACCTTCTTCTAAATCTTCTTCTGGTACCATATAACTATCAAATGAAACTGGTTCATTTTCATTAGTAACAAAATCGTTTAATTCATAACTCCAGAACCATTGTCTTCCAATTGCCTTAACAGTCATACTTGGTTTTTGTACTTCATCTAATAAGTATAAAAGTTTGAATGATGGTAAAGCAACTAAAATTAAGATTAAAGCTGGAATTAAAGTCCAAATGAATTCAACAATTGAACCATGAGTTGTATATTTTGCAGCAATAGGATGGCTATTGTAATTATATTCTATAACAGCTTTACAGATAGCATAGATTACACCGATAAAGATGAAAGTTAGATAGAACATAAGATAATCATTTAAGTGTGTTATACCTAAATAACTAGGAGATGCACCATCTTGGAAATAAAGAGCCCAGCTAGAAGGGGCATCATTTAATATAGAGTTAAAAAATAACATAGAGAGCACATTGAGTTAATAATAATAAATTGAGAACAAATAAGATAATATCCGAAAAGTAATAGTTTCAAAATTATTATTTAAGTAGCCCTACTTGGAATCGAACCAAGATATTTACAATGAAGATGTAAGGTCTTAACCATTAGACAATAGAGCCAACTAGGAATCTTATAAGATGGATTCTGTTATATTTGAAATTACTAAAAATTAAAAATGAACTACTATTTTAACACTTTCAGAATTTAATTCTGAATTCTTCTTTCTTTAATATTAGTAGACTTACCCTCTTGGGTTTCTTTTTTATTAACCACTTTAAACAAATACTATTCTAATGTTATGAGTGATCCAAACTTTCCAAAGAATTATTCAAATTCTCTTCAAACAGATTCTAGTTTAAAAACATTCAAATAAAATGTTTTGGAGGGGGAAAATGGAGATTCTGGTACTCGAAACCAGATTTTTGTGGTGCAAACACAATATTCTAACCAATTAAATTAAATCCCCAGTATTCTCTTTTTTAAAGGGGGAAATTAAGCAGCGTAGATAATTAAGAACGCTAACATTAAACAGAATAAACCTGTAGCTTCTGTTAAGGCGAATCCTAGGATAGCCATTGAGAATAAGTGAGGTCGAACTGATGGGTTTCTTGAAGTACCTGAGATTAAGTTACTGAAGATTAATCCAATACCAACACCAGCACCACTAACACCAATTGTAGCTAAACCAGCACCAATGTATTTTGCAGCTTGTATCATATTTTAAAATTTAGATGAATTTAACTCTCTACAGCTAGAGTTTACTATTCTAACAAAAAGAAATGTGATTTTTTTTATCTGTAGACTTTCGAAAGGGGCAGGATTCGAACCTGCGATGAATAAATCACAATAGCTCAAATATCGCTCCTTAAACCACTCGGACACCCTTCCAATTAAAGAGGAAAAATAAATTAGGACAAACTGGAATCGAACCAATATACAAGAGTTATGAGCTCTCTGCTTTAACCGTTAAGCTATAATCCTTACCTCATTAACACTTTATAGGATTTGAACCTATACTAACAATTTCGAAGATTGTTACTCTAACCAATTAAGCTAAAAGTGCAATAAATATTAAGAAAATATTTTCCCTTTTACAATACTAAATTAGTTATGGATGCCATTTTATTATTAATTAAAACTAAAAAAGATGAGAGAGGGGATTTTACTCCCTTTTGAGTAATGAGGAGAGCAGGAATCGAACCTGCGATAGGATTGACCTAATGAGGCTACAACTCACCTCTTAAAACCAACATAAGAATTCTCCCCTTTTTTTTAGAGATGAAATAGGAGAAAAGGGATTTGAACCCTTATAATCTTACTTGTAAGGTAAGTGCTCTACCAATTAAGCTATTCTCCTAATAAATATGGTAAAAGATAATGATGAGAATTGAACTCATATATCAAATTTTGCAAATTCAATTTCAGACCACTGAACATTATCAATACTTTTGGAGGGGTTAAATTATAAAGAACTTATAATAGATCTTGAGATAAATAATTCATTATATCTTGGTAATACATATACTGATGAAATATATAATAAAACAGTAAAGATTAAAAAACCAAAAGATAAAATATTAATAAAATAGAATGGTACTAATTGTGGCATATTAATGATTTGAGTAACCCTATAGGGTTTCTTTATTTTTTATCTTTTTCACTTTTAAATTGATAGTTACTAAAGGTTTAAAGAAAAATAAAGATTTGGGAGTTATTTTACTTCATTGAAAAATTCCATACAACTTTTAAAGGGTATTAATTATATTGTAATGGATTAATTTATTTGGCTAGTTCTTATTGGAATCGAACCAATACCACAGACTTATCAAGTCTGCACTCTGACCTTTTAAGTTAAAGAACTTTAAATGATTGAAGGGGGAAACAATTAAAGATTTGAAGAATAAGACAATCTAACCTTAATTTGAATAGTACCCATTTTAGAATAAATAGCTAAAGAACTTTCATCATATCCATTAGAATTATTTGTTAATGGTACACTACCTTTAATTATATTAGTTATTCGTCCTCTTGATGATAGACTATTTCATTTAATTAAATTTAATGAGATATGAATACCTTTCCATCCTTTTGGTACATTTAATCCTAAAATTTTAAATATAGAATCACTTTGTAATTTGGGTAAATTAATAAATCGTTTAGGATCTATCCATAATGTAGAAGCTATTTTTGGATTTGATCCTATTATTATTGCTATATATTTTGAAAAGATTAAACTACTTCCATAAGGAGTTGAAATAGGAAGAGCTCTAATATTAACAATAAAAGAGTAATTTTTAGATGAATATAAAAGATGATTTGAAAGAGCTTTTTGTATAATATTACTTATAATTGAAGGATTTGGATAATTTTTATTAAGTAAAGGATAATAAGGGAAAGATACTTCAATTAAAGAATCACTTTTAAAATTTATATTAATATTTCCTATTAAGATTGATGGTCTTTTTTCTCCAATAACACCTTTAAGAGGTATTGAAAAATTAGCTTTTTGATTAAAAAAAGCATTAGTTACAATAGTAGTAATTAAATTTTTTAAATTATTTTTTTGCATTTTGATTAGAAATTTAAGAAACCCTAATTGGTTCCTAATTGATTTTGGAAATACTTAAATAAAAAAGAGACCATCCCACTAATAAAGTGTTTTTTTTTTGGATGGTTTAGGAACATCTTAAAGATGTTTAAGTAATGGGATGGTAAGATTCGAACTTACATAGACTGAAGTCAAATTTCAGGGACTTACCTATTAGTCAACAACCCAATCACTTATTATCGGATAGGTTAGATTCGAACTAACAAATTCTCACACCCAAAGCAAGTACATGAACCAATACATGTTTCTATCCGTTAAACACTTTTTAAAGAGAGTTATATAATTTTGATTGGGTGATTACTTGGAATCGAACCAAGAACTTCTTATGCCACAAATAAGCATTCTACCATTGAATTACAATCACCATAAAAATAGGGGGAGAAAATTAGTGAAGGTTTAAACTATCATTAATGAATCCACAAGTTAAAATAGCGAATACATAAGCTTGAATAAAAGCAATACCAAATTCTAATAAAGAGATAGCGACTAAAACTGTAATAGGTAAGAAACCAATAATAAAAGTAATAAGATTTAATCCCATGAAAGTAAAGATTAAACCTCCTAAAATTGACATTGTTAAATGACCTGCTATAATATTAGCACCTAATCGAATACCTAAACTTAAACCTCTAGCAATATAAGAAACGAATTCAATTAAAACTAAAAGAGGAATTAAAGGAGTAGGAGTACCAGAAGGTAAGAATAATCCAAAGAATTTAGCTTTATGTTGTTGTAATCCTAAAATAGTAGCACCAATTAAAATAGAAATACTTAAACCTAAAGTAAAGATTAATTGAGCAGTAGTAGCATAACCATAAGGAATTAATCCTAAGAAATTAGAAAATAAGATTAAAACAAATAAACTCCAAATGAATGGGAAATAGCTTTGTCCTGATACAGTTTTTGAACTATGAATTTGATTTTCAACTAAATTTAACATAGTAAAATAAATAGCTTCCATTGCTATACCAAATTTTTGAGGTACTATTTTAGCTCCTGATCCATATGGTGTTAAATTTATTATTGCTAATGAAATAGCAATTAATGCACTTAAACCTAAATAGAAACCAAAATTAGAGAAATCAAAATGGTAATTAAAAAGATAGAAACCGAAATAATTATTTAATTCGAATTGTTCTAAAGGACTTGTAATAAACATTTAAAAAAATATAAAAATTTTGTAGAGTATTTTTAGTAATCAATTAAGATTTTAACTAAGAAAAATCTTTTAGAGATTTTTTATCCTACAGATGGAAGGATTCGAACCTTCAAGATTTTACTCCTAAGGTAAACATGTTTACCAATTTCATCACATCTGCATACTTCCCTAACAGATCAAAGAATAAAAAATCAAGAGCAGTCCGACTTGAACGAACAATGTCTAATTTGGAATCAGAAGTTTTACCAATTAAACTATACTCTTTTTTTTTTTTAGTTATACCTAAAGTTGGACTCGAACCAACACGCTCGAAAGCGACAAATCTTAAGTTTGTTCTGTCTACCAAATTCCAGCATTTAGGCTTATTTAATGCAGATAGTCCGATTCGAACGAACATAATCTAAGTGGAAATCAGAAGGTCTGCCAATTGACTTATATCTGCTTAAACGAATCTGACCCAGTACGAGTGGGCATCCATCACCGTGACAAGGCGATACTTTACTTTAAGCTACAGATTCTTTTATTTGCTCTGAAATGGAATCGAACCAATATCTCAGCAGCTTCAATACTGCACTTTAACCGTTAAGTTATCAGAGCATAAAGTGCGACCTAAGGACTTGAACCTTAATACACTGATCATGAGTCAGAGATGTTAACCAATTACATTAAATCGCAAACTTATTCACATTTAATTAGATAAAAATTGACCGTAAAAATTCTGATAAAAATAAATCCCTAAAAGATCAACTTCTTCTAATCACTACTAACACCCAAAGAATGTTTTATTACCTAATCTATGTAAAAAACTTTTATTCATACCTTTTGATGAGCTTTTTATTAAATATTATACTGTTTAAATAAGATATTTTTATATAGTGTAAAGGGGGAAGAGATTATCGTTTAATTGAGCTTAAATTTAAATCAATTAATGTATTACCTAATATAGTATATACTGGTATTAAAATAAAGAAGTAGCTAAAATAGAAGATTGTAGCAATAGCACCAATTGTGATAAAGACGTTTTCTGGATGTGATCCACCAATCCATGCAAGAATTACAAAATCGGCAACAAATGTCCAGAAGAAGAATTTACCAAATGGGTTAAAACTATTACCTCTAATAGCTGAGAAATCTAATAATGGTAATAATAGTAATACTAAGATTGATAATAACATTGCTATAACTCCTAATTGGAAGTTAGGTATAGCTCTTAAAATAGCATAGAAAGGTAATAAATACCATTCTGGAACAATAGACATTGGAGTTTTTAGAGGATCCGCTGGTAAAGCACAATCTGGTTCCATAAATCCATATGGATTATAGAATGCCATATAATTTATACCGATTAAGAAGATAAATATTGTTATCAAATCATTGAACTAAGACGCATTCCCTTTGCAGGGTTGACACGGCTCGTCACCGAACCGTACGGGATACTTTCGTAATTATACGGCTCTCCACTACATTTAAGATATCTAAACTTTTTTATCCTCATTAAGAGTTAACTTATTAGCATGAAGTTTCATGTGACAAGATCTACATAATGGAATTTGTTTTCTATTTGCTTTTGCCATTAAGTAATCTAAAGTACCTTTGATTGGTTTAAGATTTTTCATCTGTCTAACATGATGCATTTCCACTTTATAAGTACTTTGACAAGCAGCACACTGTAGATTTTCTAAGTTAGCCATTGATAAGTGAGAAGCATAAAGTGTTCTAATGTTCAATTTAACTTTGTCAGATTTAAATCCCCAAACATTAACTTTCCAAGAAGGTTTAAATAATTGGGTAATTAATTTTGGTTTATTATTTTCATCTCTAGAGTTGTAATCATAGATAGAAAGGTCAGGACCAAATTTTTTAATTACTTTCATTCTAGTACCTAATGATAATTTATGAGCTAATGTTCGAAGAACACAGTCTTTAATTATGAAGTAAACGTAAGTAGCAAATCTTCCTCTATTATGAACAAAAGAATAATAATTATCGTAACCTCTAATAATAGAATTCGCTAAACCAATAATTTGTCGTACATCAAGAGGTAACCATCTAATAACAGATCTACCTTTATGATTAAGCATAAGTCCAGTTTCTCTAAGTTTTTTTGCAATTCGATCCATAGGAGCAGAAAGTAAAATAAACCCAGAATTTCTTTGAAGTATACCAAAATGTCTACTAAAGGTAACATTTTTAGAATGGCTAATATTAGTACCAAGGAAAAGTATTTTATCCGTATATGAATTAGTTATTTTAGTCTTAGTTGGAGATACTGTTAGTCCAATTGATGAACAGAAACAGGTAATTTTAGCTAAAATCTCTTTAGTTTGAGTATAACTTCCATTAACTGCAACTATCCAATCATCAGCGTATCGAACATACATTAGTTTATTAGATTGAATACCATGTATCTTATTAGGAACATTACGCATTTCAATCGCTATTTTTCTAATTGTTTTTGAATCAGCATTTTCTCTTTTGGCTTTTGCCATTAGATAATGAAGATGTCTAGATTCAGAAGTTCTTTTACGAGCTATTGGACCTTTGTAATCAAATTCTGATTTTAGGTTTTCAATAAATTCATCCAATTGATGAAGGTAGATATTTGCTAAGATAGGACTAACTATAGAACCTTGAGGAGTTCCAACAATATCGTATTTATATCTATTTTCAGTTAGATATCCAGCATTTAAAGCTTTACGAATTAATTGAATAAATCGTTGATCTTTAATTTTAGAAGATAATAGAGCAATTAATTTATCATGAGGGATAGAATCAAAACAAGCTTTAATATCTCCTTCAATCCACCAAGTACAACCTTTAAAATTAGTGAAAATAGATCTAAGAGCAGAATGACAACTTCGACCTGGTCTAAATCCATGAGAAGCAGTATTAAATAATGGTTCATAGATAGCCTCAAGGACTATTCTAAGAATTTCTTGAACTAATTTGTCTCGAGGACTACCAATTGTTAATGGTCTTTTTCCACCACTGGCTTTATCAATTAAGATACGTCTACCAGGAGTGAAGTTAAATTCTTCAGATTTAAGGCTTTGGATAATTTTATCAATAACATCTATAGACATTCCATCTAAAGTATCCGGTTTAAGACCAGGAGTCATCATACCAGGATTAGATTTTAATTTATTATAAGCAATAAGGAACATATCTCGATTTAATAGGAAATCTTTGTAGAGATTTCTATCAATTACAAGATTAGGATAATTTTTTGATCGTTTAGATAAATCGTCTAGTTTATTTAGTACATTTTTTGATCGTCCTGATCCTGTACTAAATCCTCTTACATTAGATACCCCTAAAAAAGTATTAATGTATCCTAAACCAATATTAAATATTGATCTATTGGAAGACTTTAATGTAGCTGATCCACTTCACTGTGTTGAAATCTTTGCAGAGTTCAAACTTCTTCCCTCTTTCAAAGGACCGTATTGATCAAAATGATCAACAGCTACTCCAGGATCTCTGACCGCATAGTCATTACTGACCTTAGCGGGACCCGTAGTTGTATATATGTTTGAGTTGATAGACGTAGGTTTTCCACTCATTCCCTTAATTGTACTATTGGTACAACTCTCTTCTCCTGGTGTGTATCCTTGGTCATAAAAGCCAACCAAAGATCTAGAGAAGAATGTCTCTATTCAGCTAAGACAATCACCTATCTGAGGGTGAGATGGGAATTGGAATTCGGGCAATACAGCTCTAACCGTATCTATTTGAACTGATCCATCTGAACTTATCTGTTTCGTTACAGGAAGGACCTTCTGTACACATGCTCTGTTCGGCATTGGGTTTCCCCAGCTACCTAAGTGTATTGTTCATATCTTTACACACAAGATATCCCTTTCTCTATGAGGGTACACATATATACCACAACGGCGCAATTTTATCAGATAATACGGGTTCATTGGGATTCTGTCCATATTAGCTGTTACACCTAATGGATTTGATGAACCATTAGTATGTAGAGCAATTAAATGCATTACTGATAAAGCAGCAATAACAAAAGGCATTAAATAGTGAAGTGAGAAGAATCTATTTAAAGTAGGATTAGATACACTAAATCCACCCCATAATAGATGAACTAAATCATCACCAATGAAAGGAACAGCTGATAATAAATTAGTAATAACAGTTGCACCCCAGAATGACATTTGATTAGCTGGTAAACAGTAACCTAAAAAGGCAGTAATAATAGTTAATAAGAAGATAATAACACCAATATTCCATGTCATTGTTCTTGGATATTTATAAGAACCATAATATAAACCTCTACCTATGTGTAAGTATAAGAAGATAAAGAAGAAACTAGCACCATTTGCATGGAAAGCTCTTAATAAGAAACCATAATTTACATCTCTAACAATTCTTTCAACTGAAAGGAAAGCTAAATCCATATTAGGAATATAAAAACAAGCTAAAAGTATACCAGTTACAATTTGAATAACTAATACACAAGCTAAAAGAGAACCAAAATTCCAGAAGTATGAAATATTTGAAGGTTCAGGAGCATCAATCATATAATTATTAGCCAAAGCTAAAAAAGGATTAGATTTTAAAATTTTCATAAAAATTAAATTTGAAATTATCCCTTCTAAATTGAACAATCATTATCGATAAATAGTCAAAAATTTGAAGGAATTGGGAAAAAAGATCCAAATCTTATTAAAAGGATATTGGATAATAAAAGATAAGATAGGTTAGATACTATCTGAGATCCTCTTATACCAAAAATATGGGAAAGGGATTGCTAATTAGAGGAATTGAACCTCTAACTTCGTACTTACAAGGTACGCACTCTACCAATTGAGTTAAATTAGCTAAAAAAAAAATACACACCTTCTAGGTGTGGAATCTGTACTAAGAATCGAACTTAGATCGACTCATTAGAAGTGAGATGCTCTACCATTGAGCTATACAGACTATTTTAGAGAAATAAGATATAAAAAGGGGGGAAAAATTGAAGTAAGCCTTAGCTACCCCAAATATAAATAGTTAAATAAAGGAATAACCAAACAACATCACAGAAATGCCAATAATAAATACCACATTCAAATCCATTATGATGAGTATTAGTTAAGTGGTAAGTATAAATATTATAAGTAGCAACAAGAAGTAGAATTGTACCAACAATAATATGAATACCATGAAGACCAGTAGCAAAATAGAAACTAGCACCATAAACAGAATCTGAAATAGTGAATGGAGCATTCCAGTATTCATAAGCTTGACCTCCTAAGAATAAGAATGATAAAGCGATAGTCATATATAAACCTTTTAAAGCATTTTCTCTATTTCTAGCAATTAATGAATAATGAGCATAAGTTAAACTAGCACCAGAAGTTAATAAAATTACTGTATTTAATAGAGGGACTTCTAATGGATCTATTGTTTTATCTGCTATTCCTACTGGTGGCCATACTGCACCTAATTCAAAAGTAGGTGATAATGAACTATGGAAGAAAGCCCAGAAAATAGAAGCAAATAAGAAAGTTTCAGAAATTAGGAATAACATAAATCCTATTTTTAATCCTTTTGTTACTGCTTTTGTATGTGCACCATGAATATTAGCTTCAGTTGACATATCTCTAAACCATAAATACATAGTTGCTAATAAACCTAAGAAACTGATTCCAAAGAATACTGATGAATGTTTGTATCCATGTAAATATAATGTAGCTGCTAAACAGTTAAAGAATAATACTACAGATAAGAAAAATGGCCAAGGTGACGCACTTACAATATGATAAGGATGTCCTTGAAATTTAGTAGAAAGATTCATGTTTAAGCTAAATTAGTTTATCTCAATAGTGTTCTCTCACATATAAGGAATAAAAAAATTATAAAGATACAATTTTGAATAGGATAGCTAAATTATCCTTCAATCTCCCTCTCCAATTTTTAAATTGGAATAAAGTTTATAAAATAAAAGGGGGGTTAAGATTTTAAATTAAATACTTTTTGTAGGTAATGTATTAAATGCGTGTTCGTGTACTGGTGAATGTAGTAACCATTCTATTGATTGAGCTACCCCTAATTTTTCATTTACGAAGATTACATTATCATCAAAATAGCTAGGGATTAAATAAGGATTTGTTTTAACCACTCTATTTGATGTAAATTGATCATACATAACATACATAAATAGGAATAATGAAAGAATAGAAATTACTGAACCAATACTTGATACAAAATTCCATCCCACAAATGCATCTGGATAATCTGGTATTCTTCTAGGCATACCATTTAATCCTAAGAAATGTTGAGGACCGAATACAATATTAACACCTATGAATAAAATCCAGAATTGGATTGAAGCTAGAGTTTCATTGTACATTAATCCAAACATTTTTGGACTCCAATAGTAGTATGCACCACAAAGACCAAATAATGCACCCATTGACAGAACGTAATGGAAGTGAGCTACAACGAAATAAGTATCATGGAAAGCGATATCTAATACTGAATTACTTAATATAACACCTGTTAATCCACCAATTGTGAATAAGATTAAGAAACCAATAGCATATAACATAGGTACTCTTGACCATTGTATTGCACCACCTGTTAAAGTAGCTAACCAACTGAAGATTTTAATACCTGTTGGAATTGCAATAACCATAGTTGCAGCACTGAAATAAGCTCTAGTATCAACATCTAAACCAACTGTGAATAAGTGATGAGACCATACCATTAATCCTAATAAAGCAATACTTAACATAGCCCAAAGCATACCTTCTTTACCGAAAATAGGTTTATGAGCTAAACTAGGAATAATGTGACTAACAACACCGAAAGCTGGCATAATTAAAATATAACAATAAATTTTGGTTAATGAAAAAAAATCACCCAAAAGGTGATTTATTCTTTTTAACACTCAAAAGCTTTATACCCTTGTTAGGACTTTATTTTAAATCTCAACAAATCTAATTAATATTCTTCCGATAGGGATGAGGTTTTTTTATTTGAGAAAGTCCTGATTCTGTTAAATGTTTATTTTCTTGAATAATAAGATAAGCTTTTCTTCATTTTAAATAGCTAATATATTTAGAAGATAGCAAATGATAATTATCAAAATAATTAATAACTTTTTTAGCTGAACCAAAACTAGTAGAACCATAATAATAAGTATCTTGACTTTTTCGATAGCCTATATTACCACCTAAATTATCTTTAATTAAACTCAAAAGATACTCTTTTTTTTGATCTATTTGATAGTTCAATCGAACTTCTATTTTTTTGTCCCTATTTAAAATTTTAATCTGAAAACTAGCATCAGCATCTGAGAATCCAGCTAGCCAATGATTATTTAAATTATTATTTGAATTTAAACCTAAAGTAATAGTTTTACTAAATTCTTTAAATCTAGGATGAGCAAATATATTATTAATAATCTGATTATATTTACTAGTAGTTCTAAATTTATTATTAATTAAAGTTATTACTCTTTCAATTCCTTTAGAGTTAGCTATTATAAAAAGAATAGCATTTTTATCTTTAATTTTACGTACAATACCATAACCTATTTGTTTTTTAATATAATAAGCTAATTGTATATCTAAAGAGTGAAAAGCAATAATTAATTGTTGTTTACTACTAAAATGACCATCACCATCAATTAAACCTGCTAAATAGTGACCAAATTGAGAATCATTAGCTGGTTTTAAGTGTTTAGGGAGATGAATAGAAACTTTTTTTGTTGTGATTTCGTTGCGTAAAGTCTCTGAGGTTCCCTTATTCAAAAGGTTACCTGCTGATATACTTAATTGTTTTAACATTTTTACTATAAAAATAAACACTAATCTGGTGTTTTTCTTGGAGTATTTAAAACAAAAACACTTATCTAGTATTTTTCAAGTAGTTCCAGCATATAGCAACGTTAAGAGGCCTATTAAATTGACCTCTGGATGACCAAAGAACCAGAATAAATGTTGGTAAAGTACAGGGTCACCACCACCTTCAGGAGCATAGAATGAAGTATTTAAATTTCTATCTGAGAATAACATAAATAATCCACCTGCTAAAACTGGTAAAGTAAGCAGTAATAGAATTGATGTAATCATTATAGCCCATGCAAATAATGGCATTTGATATAAACTTAATCCTGGAGCTCTCATATTAATCATTGTCGCTATTAAATTTACTGATCCTAATGTTGATGAAATACCAGTTAATTGTAAACTTAAAATAGCTAGATCAATAGCTGGACCACTATGAGAAGTGATACTTGATAGTGGTGGATATCATTTTAGTTAACAAGATTTCTCAATCTTGATCGGACTATACCTTGAACTTATTTTATTTATCCTTTGGATGTTGTGATCCTCGGGAATATTTATTTTTTAATTTTCTAATTAAATCTCTAGCTCTTAAAAGCTGTTCAAAATTATAATTTTTACGTAAAGATCTAGACCAAATTTTAAATTCTAATGATTTTACTCCTTTAAAACAATTTTCAAAATAAGATGAAAGAAATAACATTCTTTCTTTTGAACTAGTTGATAAGGAATAATTTGTAATTAAGGAATTTTTTTTTGATTTTATTTTTGGTGAGATTTGAGAATTAAATAGGAACTCTGAAATCTGAGCAAGTAGGGGTTGTTCATAATTTTGAGTAATCTCAAACCCATGAATTATTCTTACAGGGCTTTTTTGTAGTAAATAAAAGCTCCCTTCTGCTTCAATAAATCCAATTAACCAAGACTTTGTTAAATATTTTTCTAAATTAACTGGAGAATATTGTTTTAAAGACTTTTTCTCTATTCTGATCTCTTCTAGTTTACTATTTTTTTCAAAAGAATTTAGATTAGCGTCCTCTAAAATTAAGAATGCTTTTTTAAACAAATAATAATCCCAATATTTTTTAGTTAAAAGAGGGAATTGATCAAAAATATCTATAATCTTTTTAAGATGCTCTCTTCTTCTTAATCTATATATTACTGTATTAGTTGAAGATTCTTTATAAAGTGAACCAATACCTAAATTTCTCTTAATAAAATATAAAATTCTATAATTATAAAGATTTTGTGTTAATTTAAAAGTAAGAGACCATTTATTTTTGCCATTTTTTATTTTTTGTTTTGAAATACTAAAACAACCATCACCATCAGTAAATCCTACTAACCATTGAGTAAAAGAGAATTTTGATGGTGAAGATGATGAAAAACAGCTTTTTACCCTTGTAAAAGGATGTCTATTAAAAAATTTATTAAATAAGAACCTCTTCATTAAACACACTCCGAAAGAGTATGTTGTTCTATAAACCAAAAAGAAACATAAAATATTTTCTAATTGTGATAGAAACGAGTCTCTGATGGATTTAACCAGGCGAATTTTCCCCAAGTTAGTAATCTTTTTACTAGTTAAAAAATAAATTAACTGAGTAATTACTTCCGAGTAGAGGACTTTTTCGCATCGAGAAGAGTTTTCAGACAATTTTGTCTGCGGCTTTAAAACCGTCCAACCACCACCAGGTCCTTCTTCTGTTAATGCAGAAATTAATAATAGCATTAGAGCAGGAGGTAGTAACCAGAATGTGAAATTATTTACTCTAGGGTAAGCAACATCTGGAGCACCTATCATAAGAGGTACTAAATAATTACCAAATGCACCAAATAAAGCAGGAATAATGAAGAAAAAAATCATAAGTATACCATGTGCTGAGATTGCAACATTGTATAATTGACCATTTCCAGAAAGGAATTGAGATCCTGGAGCTGATAGTTCCATTCTAATTATAAAAGAGAATACAGATCCAATTATCCCAGATACCAATCCGAATAATAAATATAGTATGGCAATATCCTTAGCATTAGTTGAGAATATCCATCTATTAACATAAGTCCACCAAGAGTTCATTAAACTCAAGACTAAATTATTAATTTCTAAATAAGTTTAAGTTAAAAAAAAATTTTTAGTTTTCATCCAAAAGCTAATTTATTAAACTATTTTAAAAGGATTCAATATTTTAGGGTAGATGAAAAGATCATTAAGATTATTTAATAACTTTTTTAAACTTTGTTTAAAGGTTTCCTACCATTTAAGATTTTTTGACTTAAACAGATGTGGTTAAGGAAAAGTTGGTAAAAGGGCTCGAACCTATAGATCAATCTCACATGAGGAGATTATTTTAACCAATTAAACTATACCAACAATTAACATCTTTTTGATATGGATGTATTTTATTTTTTGGGGGGGGGTTAACCTGAATTAATTATTCAACCGCAACTTCCACTACGGTTACCTTATTTCGACTTAACACTAATTGCACAACACCTTTGGAAAACAAATGAATGTCTTCTTCAAGAGATTAATACTTTCAGCGCTTGACGAGTAGTTAGTACATCTCAGAGATAAATTTCACCACTACGTAATGATTAGTGATTACTCGCAATTCCTCCTTCATTAAATCAAATTACAGATTTAAATCTGAATAAATCTCCTAACCATTATAATAATACTTCAATCTTTCGATATTAAAAATTATTGGATTAGATTTTATATCACGTCTATAGCCCTTTCCATAAGGATCATATTGACTTGTCTTAACCCTCTAAAAAGTTAGCTTATCACTAACACAAAGAAAAACAAATTCTTTGAAGGCTTTCGTTAATTAATGGGAATTAACCTCATCTTACGACATTAACTAAAGACAGCCATGCAATACCCAACAATTAAAACTAATTGTTTTAAGGAAAGGTAAGATTTTTAGCGGATTATCTAATTAAATAACATGATTCACTGCGGATTTCCAAGACCGTCTAATGTTTTGGGTTTCAATCTTGCGAAAGTACTCCCCAGGCATATTGCTTACCGTCTTCACTAAACCCAATCAAAAAGATTGGGAGAGCAATAATCGTTTACAGCTTAGACTACAGAGGTATCTAATCTCTTTCGCGATCTAAGCCTTCGTATCTCAATGTCAGTAATTAATTGTAAGTAGTTTTTACTTAAGCAGTCTCATCAAGATTGTCGGATTTGATCCCTTATTTGACAATACTACAAACATCTTTATTACTCTAGAAAAAGATTTGTTTTTTTCCATCTACATACTTTTTAGGCCTTTTTATTATGTTAAACGCTTATTCTATCCGTATAACCGCTGCTGCTGGCACGGAAATTGGCAAGAATTACATAAAATTAAGAATCAAATTTTCTTAATTTAAGGAGCTATAACTAAAAGTTTCACTCTTCTAGATGACTAGTTCAATCTTTCGATCATTGACTAATATTCTCCACTGCTGGATGAACTAAATGTTCATCTTGGCTGTTGTCTCAGAGCCAATGTGATCAGAGCACCACTTAGTGTCATGATTACGATTTGAGCTTGTTAAGCTTTTACCTCTCCAACTACTTTAATCGTAAGAAGCCAGTCTTAAATCAAAGTTTTCACTTCTTTCACAACACTCCAAAAGAGTGTGTTTATTCGGAATTTAGCCGAAATTTAAGGTCCGTTCTTCCCTTTTACTCACCTGTTCACCACGTCACAAAAAAACACAAACATCCCCTAAAGGATGTATTGTTTTTGTTGATTCGTTCGATTTGCATGTGTTAAAATCTCTAGATAGCGTTATAACCGAGCTAACATCAAACTCATTATATATATTTTTATCGTTATTGAGTGGAATCGAACCACTATCAGGTCATTAACAGTGACTTGCTCTACCATTGAGCTACAACAACAAATATTTACGGAAAAAGTGAGACTCGAACTCACAAGGTTATTCACCAGATACGTAGCAAGTATCCTTCTTACCAATTAGAACTATTTTTCCTTTAACTCACTTTTATGAGAAGTTAGTTCTTTTATTTATGGGTCTGAAGGGATTTGAACCCTTATCCTATCGCTTAAAAGGCGAAAGCTCTAACCATTGAGCTACATCCCCTTTAAACAATACCCTCATCAAAAAAATGGTAAAAAAAATTGTGTAATTAGGCAATTTCCAGTTATTTAAAAAATTAGCAAAGAGATAATCCCTTTGGTTAAAAAATTAACTAAATCTATCTAAACAATGATTTACTAAAATAAGGATTTGTACATCCTAAGGATGTCCTTTTGGAAAGTTTTCTACTTTCTTAATATAAGCTCTTTAAATAAATTTCAAACTTGAGATGCTTTCAGTTTTTAATTTGTTCAATTTGGCTTTACTACCGTGCTACTTAATTTTTAACTTTTGAATAAAGTACTTTTATTTAAGTAACAATAGTTAAACTAGAGATTGAATTATCTAAATCCTTGCGTACAAAAGATAAATTTTAATTTGCTTATTTTTCCCTCAGTAGATAGGAACCATCCTGTCTTACGACGGATTTAACCCAACTCACGTAACCTTTTAAATAGACGAACAGTCTAACCCTTCCAATCTGCTACAACCGGAGGATAGGTTGAGTCGACATCGAGGTGTCAAACAGAGAATTTGATTTGTACTTTAGCTCTCTATTAACCTGTTATCCCTGGCGTAACTTCGCTCATTGAGCACATTGTTTTCCATACAAACACTAAATTAGTGTTTCAATGTGGATCATTTAACCCTATTTACATATCTGTGCGACTTGTTAGTCTTTCAGTTTAACCTATTTATGCTTATATGCGTCATGTATCTTTAATTAAGAAACACTTAAAAAATGTTTCTGGATACTTTGATTTCTAGACAAATTATATAGATCTAGGATACCTCAGTTATTTTTTATGAGGCCTGCGCCCCACAGAAACGATCAATTAATTAATGTCAAGTTTAAACTTTAAAGATCTTTATTATTTAAGGAGGATATCTCATTTTTGTCTAAACGACTAACCTCTATACTGAACAAAAATAGATAAAGCGAGAAAGAAGAGATCACCTTTTGGATGATTTTTTCTTTAATCAATAATTAACTATCGTAAAGCTGCCAGGGTCTTTCCGTCTAGCTGAGGGAACACTGTATCTTCACAGCAATTACAATTTCACTGAGTCTATGCTTGAGACAGCAACCCTATCATTAAGTCATTCATGCGGGACCGTATTTATCGGACAAGGAATTTCGCTACCTTAGGACCCTCAGAGTTAAAGCCGCTATTTATCCTGGGTTCCGTAAAACTCGTTAAAGTTCGTATTGTTAACCATAGGACATTGAGCAGACCTCACACATTATACTATAATTTTTTAATTTTGGCAATGTGCTGTGTTTTAAGTAAACAGTTGTAGGGTTCTCTTTATTGAGTTCATAAAATAATGAACACTCTTTATACCGAAGTAACAGAGCTAATTTGCCGAGTTCCTTAAGCATAGTTCTCTCAACACCTTAAGATATTCTCTTAACTGACCAGTGTCGGTTTAGGGTACAATTAAAATAACGGATAATTTTCCTGAATAAAAATTTCTATTCAATAAAACTTTTATTTTAAGATCCGTTAAGATTTACTCATCACTATTTATTAGCTTAGAGATTGTTACTTTATTTGACTTAAGCTAAGCTTTTTAAGTCAAAACCCTTCAGTTTTCGGTGAAAAGGAATTTGACCTTTTTTTACGTTACTTATGTCAGCATTCTCGCATCTAATAAATCCAATAAACTTAAAAGTTCATCTTCATCTTTATATAGATCGGTCCACTACCCAGTATTTTTAAAATACTGCCAAAGTTTAAGTATTAAGTTTAAGATCCGTTAAATTTTTGATGCCTTTCTCCAGAAAATATTATTTTTTTTGGATAAGTGAACTATTACGTACTCCTTAGATAATGGCTGTTTCCAAGCCCATATTCTTATTGAATAAGGAGTAAGACTATCTTTAAATCACTTAACTTAAATTGGGGAACTTTAAATCTTTGATCTGAGCTGTTTCTCTTTTGACTATTGACCTTATCGCCAATTGTCTAACTACTTCAAACTTTTTTAAATTTATTCCGAGATTAATTAACGCCTTAGGTAAATCTTTAGATCCCCTATTAACAAGAAAAAACTTCTTGAAGGCAATAAATTTCTGTACCTCATTTAGTTTTTGAAGTGCCCATCTTAAAATGGTTTCGTGGACAACCAGCTATCACCTAACTCGATTAGCATTTCACCCCTTACCACAAATCATCCAAAATCTTTGCAACGATTACTGGTTCGATCCTTAAAATCTGTTCATGGTAAGATCGTCAGGTTTCGGGTCTTTAATTATTTACTTTATGGCTTTTCAGCTTGCAAATAATTAAAACTTGCTGACCCATTATGCAAAAGGTACAAGATAATAATTTATTTAAAATTCACTATCTTCGCTTATAGATTAACTATTTCATTGCTTTCCCTTACGGTACTCTTCACTATCACTCAGTTAATATATTTAGTCTTTGGAGATTGGTTCTCCAATATTCAAACAGGTTAAGTTCCCATTTTACTTTATTACTTATTACTTATTAAAAATGAAGAACCCATTTTTCTCTTCTTTGGTAAAAATTTTTTTTAATATTTTTATAAGTTAGACTATTAATGATTCGTTCGCCACTACTACAATAATCATTGTTATTTTATTTTCCTTAGAGTACTAAGATGATTCAGTTCCTCTAGTTTATTTTAAAGAAAAACCCGAAGTTCTTTCTTTTTAGTGGTTTACCTTTAGGAGAAACAACAATTAAAAAATTGCTGAATTAAGCTTTAAAAGCTTCCTCTTAATATTAACTGGTTAGCAATCCATAATTAATCCTTTAATAACTAAATCCTTAAAAAAGTACACTTTATGATGTATTTTTAAAAGGATAGAAATTGATTCAAATTACACATT
>NC_003421.2:2448448-2450948 GCF_000002945.2 Schizosaccharomyces pombe | reverse complement strand
TAATTTTTAATAAGAAAAAGAAAAGTATGAAAAAACTTGACGGACCTTCTTTTCATTCTTCTGGACAATCAAAGACCGTTACAAAGCAAACAAAAATAAAATAGTAAAATTCTATCTTTCTTTCCAATGCACCGCGATGCCAACACAAAGAGAAGAATTAAAACAATTTCCATTTTCCCATTTTTTCAATTCTTAGCAAAAGGAGATTAGCAAGTCTTTACGAAAGTTGAAAAAAAAAATTCCAAATCCAAAAAAAAAAATAAATAAAAAGTTCCAAAAGCTATTAAAAACTCTTTTTCCTCTTTTCTTTTTTTTTTTCTTTTCATCTTCTTTTTTCTTTTCTCCTTTCAACCACCACTCCTTTTACATAGTTCCTTGGACCTATTTTTCCTCGATTTTATAGAAACATTTGTGGTTGTGTGAATTTCGTCCATTTCGGTGCCTATTTCCTATCCTTTCTTCCATATCCCTCCTCTCTCCACCAAAAGTCCTACTACTACCACCAGAAAACTATCCACCACACAAAATCCCACTACTCCCTCCTTACTTCTCCTTATTCAACGTTCAAATACAAACGAAAAGAAAAAGAAAAACACCATACGAAAATCTCTTTATTCTTTATTTGTTTGTTGAAACCCCTTTTTTCTTTTTTCATCTTTCGTATCTTTTCCCTTTTTTCCTCTTATTTTATCTTTTCTTTCTTTTCTTTTTTTTATTTGTATTGATTCTTATTTCTCTCATTTTCCATTGAACCATACTCCATTCCCTACCTACAACTACCCCTTCCCACACCCATCTCTGACTCTACCGACCCTGAAAAATTTAAAGTCCCACCCCTCTCCACCTACTCTATTCCGTTTTTTTCATATTAAAATTGGCTTTTCAATAAATATTGTTTTGTTAAATTATAAATTAAATTTTTCTTTATTTTTTCATAAATTTTTCATTTCCATTTTCTTTTGTTTTTCATGCTTTCCTCACATGTTTTGTATCGAAAAATTTGCATTTTTATGTTCCATCCCATATTTCGCACGATTTTCAATACCTTTGTAGTTGTTTTTTTGTTTTCTTATTTTTTCTTTTATTTGTTTGCACTTTTTTTGTTTTTTCCATTTTGTTTTTGAAAAATGTTGGGAATGTGTAGTGTATTATGTTTATGTTATTTTGTAAATACTTGAATGTCATGAAAATCGAAAATTACAAAGTTGGTCAACCAAGCTCATTTTCATTATAAAACATTACTTTTGGTTAAATTATATAAAATGTATTTATTTATTTTGTAAAAATCCTACAAATTACCTTGTTTTTTTCATTTTTTCTCTCCACCTTCCCATAACATGCCCCACCCTTCCCCAAGGAAAACACACTCTAAATGCATTTTTTTTGCACTCTGGCTTCAGCTACATGGATGTTTATTACTCAAAATTGTAAAAGAAATGCATCTCATCTATTTCCTCTAAATTATCTATTTTCTTCCTCCATACAACTACCTCTACTCCCTCTTTCACTTTTCAACTTTTGACCCATTTGCCTGTCGATCTTTTTCATTCTTGTAAATTCACAGAACAAAACCAAACACTTGAGCCTCATGATGTGTTCAACACGTGATAAAGAACCTATCGAATTTCGTAAAGATGAAAATTTTCCTTTCGAATGACTGTTTTTGCATTCCAGCCTTCTCCATTTCACCACCAGACTCATCTTTACACCCGCTTCATCAGTCTTAGACAAGTAACATCGTTACTTTTTGCCAGATCCAGCCACGCATACCTGACCTAAATGTGGTTTGATGAAAAAAATTTTTTTTTGTTTCTTTTGAAAATGTTGGATATTGTGCATATGTAACCGCACCAAAATTTTCCACATATTTGGTCAAGAAATTGAACATTCTTCTACGTCATGTTTGGTGATATTTTGGGGTTCTATACCAGCCATTTTCGATGTTTCTTTTGTTGTTTGAAAAAAATAAAAATAAAAATAAAAATAATAAATAAAAAGTGGGTTCATTAAGAATACAAATAAAAACAACAATAAATAAATAATAAAGAAAAACCATTACAGTTACAGATTTCAAAAGTAAAAACATAACAACATTGGATCCCTTTTCCACCCGTTGTTTCCTCACAAAATACATATTGTTACTCTCAATCCATCCATCAAACTTTATACTATTTTTAAAAATAAATTAACCTCGTGATAATTTTGTCCATTTTCCACATTTGGAAACAACTTTCTGTTTTTATGTTACTACACTACTATATATTATGTACTTTTTCATCCGTGTTAAAGTAACCACCATTCCATCATGATATCCTCATTATCACCATATCCATATCCAATGTAACCGTAACCATGAAAAATATGACACACCAAAAAAAAAGGAAACCCAACCTGTTGTAACCAAATTTTTTTTTTTTTTTTTTTTTTTTTACACTTTTAACCACATTTACCAACCTTATACTCTCTCTCTCTATCTCTCACACACAAGTAACCATGTAAC
>NC_003421.2:12500-15000 GCF_000002945.2 Schizosaccharomyces pombe | reverse complement strand
AAAAAATTTTTTTCATCAAACCACATTTAGGTCAGGTATGCGTGGCTGGATCTGGCAAAAAGTAACGATGTTACTTGTCTAAGACTGATGAAGCGGGTGTAAAGATGAGTCTGGTGGTGAAATGGAGAAGGCTGGAATGCAAAAACAGTCATTCGAAAGGAAAATTTTCATCTTTACGAAATTCGATAGGTCCTTTATCACGTGTTGAACACATCATGAGGCTCAAGTGTTTGGTTTTGTTCTGTGAATTTACAAGAATGAAAAAGATCGACAGGCAAATGGGTCAAAAGTTGAAAAGTGAAAGAGGGAGTAGAGGTAGTTGTATGGAGGAAGAAAATAGATAATTTAGAGGAAATAGATGAGATGCATTTCTTTTACAATTTTGAGTAATAAACATCCATGTAGCTGAAGCCAGAGTGCAAAAAAAATGCATTTAGAGTGTGTTTTCCTTGGGGAAGGGTGGGGCATGTTATGGGAAGGTGGAGAGAAAAAATGAAAAAAACAAGGTAATTTGTAGGATTTTTACAAAATAAATAAATACATTTTATATAATTTAACCAAAAGTAATGTTTTATAATGAAAATGAGCTTGGTTGACCAACTTTGTAATTTTCGATTTTCATGACATTCAAGTATTTACAAAATAACATAAACATAATACACTACACATTCCCAACATTTTTCAAAAACAAAATGGAAAAAACAAAAAAAGTGCAAACAAATAAAAGAAAAAATAAGAAAACAAAAAAACAACTACAAAGGTATTGAAAATCGTGCGAAATATGGGATGGAACATAAAAATGCAAATTTTTCGATACAAAACATGTGAGGAAAGCATGAAAAACAAAAGAAAATGGAAATGAAAAATTTATGAAAAAATAAAGAAAAATTTAATTTATAATTTAACAAAACAATATTTATTGAAAAGCCAATTTTAATATGAAAAAAACGGAATAGAGTAGGTGGAGAGGGGTGGGACTTTAAATTTTTCAGGGTCGGTAGAGTCAGAGATGGGTGTGGGAAGGGGTAGTTGTAGGTAGGGAATGGAGTATGGTTCAATGGAAAATGAGAGAAATAAGAATCAATACAAATAAAAAAAAGAAAAGAAAGAAAAGATAAAATAAGAGGAAAAAAGGGAAAAGATACGAAAGATGAAAAAAGAAAAAAGGGGTTTCAACAAACAAATAAAGAATAAAGAGATTTTCGTATGGTGTTTTTCTTTTTCTTTTCGTTTGTATTTGAACGTTGAATAAGGAGAAGTAAGGAGGGAGTAGTGGGATTTTGTGTGGTGGATAGTTTTCTGGTGGTAGTAGTAGGACTTTTGGTGGAGAGAGGAGGGATATGGAAGAAAGGATAGGAAATAGGCACCGAAATGGACGAAATTCACACAACCACAAATGTTTCTATAAAATCGAGGAAAAATAGGTCCAAGGAACTATGTAAAAGGAGTGGTGGTTGAAAGGAGAAAAGAAAAAAGAAGATGAAAAGAAAAAAAAAAGAAAAGAGGAAAAAGAGTTTTTAATAGCTTTTGGAACTTTTTATTTATTTTTTTTTTTGGATTTGGAATTTTTTTTTTCAACTTTCGTAAAGACTTGCTAATCTCCTTTTGCTAAGAATTGAAAAAATGGGAAAATGGAAATTGTTTTGATTCTTCTCTTTGTGTTGGCATCGCGGTGCATTGGAAAGAAAGATAGAATTTTACTATTTTATTTTTGTTTGCTTTGTAACGGTCTTTGATTGTCCAGAAGAATGAAAAGAAGGTCCGTCAAGTTTTTTCATACTTTTCTTTTTCTTATTAAAAATTACATTTTTAGAAAAAAGGTTGAACGAGAAGAAGGGGAAAAAGAAGTGGAAAAGGAGACTTTCTCTTTGGAAACTTTTTTTTTGTTTCATCTTTTTTGTAAAATCGGTTTTTTAAAATTTGTAATTTCCCCCAAACCCGGTACCTTGATACCGCAAGGATAAGTTGGAAAGCGAGTTGCAGTTGTCTACGTGACGGTGCTTGACTCCGACTTTTTAGCTATCCTTTAGCAGATTTGAAAGGAGAGTTGAAGGATTTTTTCTTTTCTCTTTTCCTGCTGGAGAATCCGCGCTTCACGAATCCATTGCAAAATGGAAAGAGGAAGTCTTGTGGAGACTCGATGAGTTTTTTCTGTGGATGTATGGTCATTCGACTAACATTTGAACTGAAAAAGTCATTTAGTGGTAACAACAGATCAACAGCCGTAGTTTTTTTTTATTAAAAACTATGTGGTTTGATTTCGTTTGAACCACTTCTGAAGATTTTGATTTTCAACTTTGACATGGAGTACAATTTTATCTATTTATATGATATTTTGGAAACAATGTTTATTTGTTGGAATGCTAAAATCTGAGGAAATTATGATACCAAGCTGGCAATTTCCTTGTCTTCAGAGAAACGATATATCCGGTGTTCTTTAAAAGAGAACTAGGAAATGTTGTTCATCTCTAGACAACCTCATATAAAATTAATTTTTTAA
>NC_003421.2:2500-5000 GCF_000002945.2 Schizosaccharomyces pombe | reverse complement strand
TTAAAAGTACGTTAAAAGAACAATAGCATATAGTTTTAAAAAAAAAAAGACCAATAAGAGAAAAGAAAAGAAAAGAAAATAGATATAATAGATATATATTATGTTTTGTAATATTTATTTATGTTTTGTAATATTTTTAATGAGGGTTACATTTGTATTGATTATTAGGGTTGGTTACATGGTTACTTGTGTGTGAGAGATAGAGAGAGAGAGTATAAGGTTGGTAAATGTGGTTAAAAGTGTAAAAAAAAAAAAAAAAAAAAAAAAAAAATTGGTTACAACAGGTTGGGTTTCCTTTTTTTTTGGTGTGTCATATTTTTCATGGTTACGGTTACATTGGATATGGATATGGTGATAATGAGGATATCATGATGGAATGGTGGTTACTTTAACACGGATGAAAAAGTACATAATATATAGTAGTGTAGTAACATAAAAACAGAAAGTTGTTTCCAAATGTGGAAAATGGACAAAATTATCACGAGGTTAATTTATTTTTAAAAATAGTATAAAGTTTGATGGATGGATTGAGAGTAACAATATGTATTTTGTGAGGAAATAACGGGTGGAAAAGGGATCCAATGTTGTTATGTTTTTACTTTTGAAATCTGTAACTGTAATGGTTTTTCTTTATTATTTATTTATTGTTGTTTTTATTTGTATTCTTAATGAACCCACCTTTTATTTATTATTTTTATTTTTATTTTTATTTTTTTCAAACAACAAAAGAAACATCGAAAATGGCTGGTATAGAACCCCAAAATATCACCAAACA
Source organism: Schizosaccharomyces pombe (assembly GCF_000002945.2). NCBI lineage: Eukaryota > Fungi > Ascomycota > Schizosaccharomycetes > Schizosaccharomycetales > Schizosaccharomycetaceae > Schizosaccharomyces > Schizosaccharomyces pombe. Next base: position 4,225 of record NC_003421.2, on the reverse strand, counting down.
TGACGTAGAAGAATGTTCAATTTCTTGACCAAATATGTGGAAAATTTTGGTGCGGTTACATATGCACAATATCCAACATTTTCAAAAGAAACAAAAAAAAATTTTTTTCATCAAACCACATTTAGGTCAGGTATGCGTGGCTGGATCTGGCAAAAAGTAACGATGTTACTTGTCTAAGACTGATGAAGCGGGTGTAAAGATGAGTCTGGTGGTGAAATGGAGAAGGCTGGAATGCAAAAACAGTCATTCGAAAGGAAAATTTTCATCTTTACGAAATTCGATAGGTCCTTTATCACGTGTTGAACACATCATGAGGCTCAAGTGTTTGGTTTTGTTCTGTGAATTTACAAGAATGAAAAAGATCGACAGGCAAATGGGTCAAAAGTTGAAAAGTGAAAGAGGGAGTAGAGGTAGTTGTATGGAGGAAGAAAATAGATAATTTAGAGGAAATAGATGAGATGCATTTCTTTTACAATTTTGAGTAATAAACATCCATGTAGCTGAAGCCAGAGTGCAAAAAAAATGCATTTAGAGTGTGTTTTCCTTGGGGAAGGGTGGGGCATGTTATGGGAAGGTGGAGAGAAAAAATGAAAAAAACAAGGTAATTTGTAGGATTTTTACAAAATAAATAAATACATTTTATATAATTTAACCAAAAGTAATGTTTTATAATGAAAATGAGCTTGGTTGACCAACTTTGTAATTTTCGATTTTCATGACATTCAAGTATTTACAAAATAACATAAACATAATACACTACACATTCCCAACATTTTTCAAAAACAAAATGGAAAAAACAAAAAAAGTGCAAACAAATAAAAGAAAAAATAAGAAAACAAAAAAACAACTACAAAGGTATTGAAAATCGTGCGAAATATGGGATGGAACATAAAAATGCAAATTTTTCGATACAAAACATGTGAGGAAAGCATGAAAAACAAAAGAAAATGGAAATGAAAAATTTATGAAAAAATAAAGAAAAATTTAATTTATAATTTAACAAAACAATATTTATTGAAAAGCCAATTTTAATATGAAAAAAACGGAATAGAGTAGGTGGAGAGGGGTGGGACTTTAAATTTTTCAGGGTCGGTAGAGTCAGAGATGGGTGTGGGAAGGGGTAGTTGTAGGTAGGGAATGGAGTATGGTTCAATGGAAAATGAGAGAAATAAGAATCAATACAAATAAAAAAAAGAAAAGAAAGAAAAGATAAAATAAGAGGAAAAAAGGGAAAAGATACGAAAGATGAAAAAAGAAAAAAGGGGTTTCAACAAACAAATAAAGAATAAAGAGATTTTCGTATGGTGTTTTTCTTTTTCTTTTCGTTTGTATTTGAACGTTGAATAAGGAGAAGTAAGGAGGGAGTAGTGGGATTTTGTGTGGTGGATAGTTTTCTGGTGGTAGTAGTAGGACTTTTGGTGGAGAGAGGAGGGATATGGAAGAAAGGATAGGAAATAGGCACCGAAATGGACGAAATTCACACAACCACAAATGTTTCTATAAAATCGAGGAAAAATAGGTCCAAGGAACTATGTAAAAGGAGTGGTGGTTGAAAGGAGAAAAGAAAAAAGAAGATGAAAAGAAAAAAAAAAGAAAAGAGGAAAAAGAGTTTTTAATAGCTTTTGGAACTTTTTATTTATTTTTTTTTTTGGATTTGGAATTTTTTTTTTCAACTTTCGTAAAGACTTGCTAATCTCCTTTTGCTAAGAATTGAAAAAATGGGAA